>NC_057794.1:266062017-266062287 GCF_018294505.1 Triticum aestivum
GCTGGGCCTCAGCCCAGCTGGCCACCCAACCGGGCCGGCCCACCTAACCCCTCCATAACCCCCCACCGACGGAAACCCTAGACCGACCCCCCCACTCCTCTCGCCCCCACGCCTCCCCCCGATCCATCTCGTCTCCCCACCCCGCCCGAGTGGATCTGGATCGGGCAACCGATCCGCCCTGACTCCACCGCCGCACCTCGCCATGGTCGCCGTCGACCTAGCCCCCCATCATCACCGCCCGACCATGACAGCGCTCCGAGCTCCCTCGCC
>NC_057794.1:266062516-266071264 GCF_018294505.1 Triticum aestivum
ATCTGGATCGGGCAACCGATCCGCCCTGACTCCACCGCCGCACCTCGCCATGGTCGCCGTCGACCTAGCCCCCCATCATCACCGCCCGACCATGACGTCGCTCCGAGCCCCCTCGCCGGCGCCACCTTGCCCCGTCTCATGACCCCGAAGCCGCCGGATCGCTGCGCCCCGCCGCCTGGACTCCGCTGCGCCAACACGCCACCCCGCCGGACGGCCTCCCGCTCCGCCGGAACTCCCTCGTCGGCCCTCCCCGACCTCCACCGAGCCCACTGCCTCGAACCCTACGGCCCCGCGGTGAGGCACCGCCCTCTCCCCTCTCTCCTTCAGCCCAACGTGCTTCTTCGCGTGCACCCATGCCGGCCACGACCTGGCCGAACGCCTCGACGTCCACGCCCGACGCATGGCCGCGCCCCCTGCTCCTCTGTGAGCCGCTGCGCCGCTGTGCTGCTCTCCCCTGCGCGCCCGGACGGCTCACTGCCTCGCACGCGCCCCGTCTCGTGCACGCCCACCGTGGCCGCCTCCCTTGCCGCTGCTCTTGCCGCCCTTCCCGTGGCGCCACCCTCCGTTCCCTTGGCCGGCGTCGTGGGCACCGGCGGCCACGCCGGCGGCCTCGCCACGCCCGTGGCTGGCGCCCCCCTTTCCTGTTGATCTGGGCGCTCGCCCGTTCGGGCTATGCCCACGCCCGCGCCCGTTGACCCGCTAAGGCCTTTGGCCCACTGACAAAGGGGCCCCAGCCCCAGAACAAAAAAAAGAAGAAAAGAAGAAGAAGAGAAAATAATAATAATATTATTAATATTAATTAATTAATTAACTAAATTAATTAACTTAACTAATTGAGTTTAATTAACCCGATCAATTAACTAAACTAATTAACCTGTTAGTTTAATTAAACTGTAATTAGATTAACCTAAACCCTAATTAACCTAACAGTATGACAGGTGGGTCCCACGGGACCCACATGTCAGTTTGACCCAGGTCAACCGCACTGTTGCCTGCTGACATCACACATACGTCATGCTGACGTCAGCATTTACTATTCTAGATAATGTTGAATTAAATAAATAATTAAATTCCAGAAATTAATAAAATCTTTAGAAAATCATATCTTTTAATCCGTAACTCGGATTAAAATATTTTCAACATGAAAGTTGCTCAGAACGACGAGACGAATCCGGATACACAATCCGTTCATCCGCCACGCACTCCTAACATATCAAACTCGCAACTTTCCCCCTTCGGCTCCTCTGCCCGAAAACCCGAAACACCGGGGATATTTTCCCGGATGTTTCCCCCTTCACTGGTATCGCCCATCCCTACGTTAGGTCACCCCTAGCACAACGTATTGCCGCGTCTTGCTTTGTGTTACATTTGATTGCTCCGTTATTTATTGTGTTCCCCCTCCGTTACTCCTTTCCGGTAGACCCCGAGACCGACGCTGCTGCTGCCCAGTTCGACTACGGAGTTGACGACCCCTCCTTCTTGCCAGAGCAACCAGGCAAGCCCCCCCTTGATCACCAGATATCGCCTATTCTCTTCTATACTGCTTGCATTAGAGTAGTGTAGCCTGTTACTGCTTTCCGTTGATCCTATTCTGATGCATAGCCTGACATTGTTGCTACACCTGTTGATACCTTACCTGCAATCCTAAATGCTTAGTATAGGATGCTAGTTTATCATCATTGGCCCTACATTCTTATCGGTCTGCCTTGCTATACTATTGGGCCGTGATCACTCGGGAGGTGATCACGGGTATATACTATACATATATACATACTATACAGATGGTGACTAAAGTCGGGTCAGCTCGAAGAGTACCCGCGAGTGATTCACGGATTGGGGGCTGAAAGGACCTTTGTCCCGACGGCCCTCTGTGTGGATCTTTGTGGCGGAGCGACAGGGCAGGTTGAGACCGCCTAGGAGAGAGGTGGGCCTGGCCCTGTTCAGCGTTCGCGGATACTTAACACGCTTAACGAGATCTTGGTATTTGATCTGAGTTGGCTACGAGCCTATACGCACTAACCATCTACGTGGGAGTAGTTATGGGTATCCCGACGTCGTGGTATCAGCCGAAGCACTTCAGACGTCAGCGACGGAGCGGCGTGCGCCGAATTGGACTGGAACGCCTGCTAGGCTAGGTCTGCTTCCAGCCGCCCTCGCAACGTGCAGGTGTGCTATGGGCGATGGGCCCAGACCCCTGTGCGCTTAGGTTTAGACCGGCGTGCTGGCCTCTCTGTTTTGCCTAGGTGGGGCTGCGACGTGTTGATCTTCCGCGGCCGGGCATGACCTAGGAAAGTGTGTCCGGCCAAATGGGATCAAGCGTGTTGGGCTATGTGGTGCACCCCTGCAGGGAAGTTAATCTATTCGAATAGCCGTGATCTTCGGTAACAGGACGACTTGGAGTTGTACCTTGACCTTATGACAACTAGAACCGGATACTTAATAAAACCCACCCTTCCAAGTGCCAGATACAACCGGTGGTCGCTCTACCTCAGGGATATGAGGAGAGGATCGCCGGGTAGGATTATGCTATGCGATGCTACTTGGAGATGCTACTTGGAGGACTTCAACCTACCCTCTTCTACCTATTGCAAGACGAAGGTGACCCGAAGCATAGTCTTCGATAAGACTAGCTATCCCCCTCTTATTCTGGCATTCTGCAGTTCAGTCCACTGATATGGCCCTTTACACATATACCCATGCATATGTAGTGTAGCTCCTTGCTTGCGAGTACTTTGGATGAGTACTCACGGTTGCTTTTCTCCCTCTTTTCCCCTTTCCCTTCTACCTGGTTGTCGCAACCAGATGCTGGAACCCTGGAGCCAGACGCCACCGTCGACGACGACCCCTACTACACTGGAGGTGCCTACTACTACGTGCAGCCCGCTGACGACGACCAGGAGTAGTTTAGGAGGATCCCAGGCAGGAGGCCTGCGCCTCTTTCGATCTGTATCCCAGTTTGTGCTAGCCTTCTTAAGGCAAACTTGTTTAACTTATGTCTGTACTCAGATATTGTTGCTTCCGCTGACTCTTCTATGATCGAGCACTTGCATTCGAGCCCTCGAGGCCCCTGGCTTGTATTATGATGCTTGTATGACTTATTTTATTTGTAGAGTTGTGTTGTGATATCTTCCCGTGAGTCCCTGATCTTGATCGTACACATTTGCGTGCATGATTAGTGTACGATTGAATCGGGGGCGTCACACTGCTGCCTCGCTCGATCGGGAGGTCCCCGATCCGCACCTGCCCGTTGACCGCGCGTGGGCCGGCCCATCGCTCCAACCAGACCCAGCGAACCGACCCAGCCTCCTGAAGCCCAGCCGCTTCTCCGCTTCTGGCCCAGTGGCCCGATGTGAGCAGCCCCCTCCAGCCCTTGTGCACTGTTGGGCTTGTCCCAGATTCGGCCCAGTGTTTTTTTTCCTTTCAGCGAATTTCCTAATATTCCAGAGAACGCCTTTTTACAGTATAGTCCCTAAACATCATGCATATCCTAACTTCACAACCGTGCATCGGTTTAAAACATACTTTATATGAAAAATGCTTAGAATTTTGTGTAGATTAATAATATGCCACTTTCATGCATGTTAAAAATGTTTAAAATGCTGTTTGTTTAAGTTTTGCTTAATTGTCATGTTAAAATGATTTAATTCATAACTAATCAACCATAGCTTGGTTTTAAATAATCTTTATATGTAAATGGGGTGGAAAACTGCATAGTTTAACATGGTGGCATCTCTTTGCATGTTTGACAACTCTAAAATATGGTTTAGGGCAGAACAGTACCAAACCTTAAAATATGCACATGAGGAGTTTCCGGACTTGTTGGTTGTTGTTCCGGCCTCATTTAAACTTGCCTAGATAGGTAGTTTTCCTATGCTCCACCTCTTGCCATGTTTAACAACATTTAATATTGATGGGTACATAAACGAGATCGAACTAAATAACTTGTTGTGGTGTTTCGTCAATATGCAACATGTTGCATAGTGAGCTCCACTTAATTTGTAGGATTGCTTGTGCACTTTGCCATGCCATGCTTCATTAAACAAGACATGCATCATACTTGGTTGTGCATCATGCCATGTTGATGTGATGGTTGTTTACTATGTTGTTTGCTTCTTTCCGGTGCTGCTTCTTCGGGTTGGTTCCGATAACGTCGTGTGTGTGAGGATCCGTTCGACTATGTCCGTTTGTCTTCTTCATGGACTCGTTCTTCTTCCTTGTGGGATCTCAGGCAAGATGGCCATACCCTCGAAATCATTTCTATCTTTGCTTGCTAGTTGCTCACTCTATTGCTATGCCTACGCCGCAATACCTACCACATGCTCTATCATGCCTCCCATATTGCCATGTCAAGCCTCTAACCCACCTTGTCCTAGCAAACCGTTGTTTGGCTATGTTACCGGTTTGCTCAGCCCCACTTATAGCGTTGCTAGTTGCAGGTGAAGATGGAGTTTGTTCCTTGTTGGAACATGGATATTTGTTGGGATATCACAATATCTCTTATTTACTTAGTGCATCTATATACTTGGTAAAAGGTGGAAGGCTCGGCCTTATGCCTGGTGTTTTGTTCCACTCTTGTCGCCCTAGTTTCCGTCATACCGGCGTTATGTTCCTTGATTTTGCGTTCCTTACACGGTTGGGGGAATGGGACCCCCTTGACAGTTTGCTTTGAATAAAACTCCTCCAGCAAGGCCCAACCTTGGTTTTACCATTTGCCACCTAGACTTTTTTCCCTTGGGTTTCCGGAGCCCGAGGGTCATCTTTACATTAAACCCCCGGGCCAGTGCTCCTCTGAGTGTTGGTCCAAAATAGAGCCACTTGCAGCACCACCTCGGGGAAACTTGAGAGTTGGTTTTAGTTGTACGTAGTGTTCATCCGGTGTGCCCTGAGAACGAGATATGTGCAGCTCCTATCGGGATTTGTCGGCACATCCGGGCGGCTTTGCTGGTCTTGTTTTACCATTGTCGAAAATGTCTTGTAACCGGGATTCCGAGTCTGATCGCGTCATCCTGGGAGAAGGAATATCCTTCGTTGACCGTGAGAGCTTGTGATGGGCTAAGTTGGGACACCCCTGCAGGGTTTTGAACTTTCAAAAGTCGTGCCCGCGGTTATGGGCAGATGGAAATTTGTTAATGTCCGGTTGTAGAGAACTTGAAAGTTAACTTAACTAAAACGCATCAACCGTGTGTGTAGCCGTGATGGTCTCTTTTCGGCGGAGTCCGGGAAGTGAACACACTTCTTGTGTTATGCTTGAATGTAAGTAGTTTCAGGATCACTTCTTGATCACTTCTAGTTCATGACCGTGCTTTGCTTCTCTTCTCGCTCTTATTTGCGTAAGTTAGCCACCATATATGCTAGTGCTTGCTGCAGCTCCACCTTCACTACCTTTTCCTACCCATAAGCTTAAATAGTCTTGATCGCGAGGGTGTGAGATTGCTGAGTCCCCGTGACTCCCAGATTTACTTCCAAAACCAGTTTGCAGGTGACGATGATACATGCAGGTGACGCAACTGAGTTCAAGTGGGAGCTCGATGAAGTTCGTGTTCGTTGTGTTGTTTCGTTTCCAGTTGATCAGTAGTGGAGCCCAGTCAAGGCAATCGGGGATCTAGCATTAGGGGTCTTCTTTTATTTTGGTTCTGTAGTCGGACCTTGATTGTTTTATGGATGATGTAATGCTATATTTATGTATTGTGTGAAGTGGCGATTGTAAGCCAACTCTGTACCTCTTTCTTATTCAGTACATGGGATGTGTAAAGATTGCCCCTCTTGCGACATGCCTACAATGCGGTTATGCCTCTAAGTCGTGCTCCGACACATGGGAGATATAGCCGCATCGTGGGTGTTACACCAACTATGGTCTCGGGGACTACACCCAGTGGGTGCACTCAGCGTGCCCCCACTAGTGCAAAGATTCAGCTTGAATCGACACAAAGAGCCATTCAATTTCAAAACAGCCACACCCAGTGGGTGATCAAACAAGAAATACGGTCGATCGGAAAAACGGCTAACCTGGACATTGGCTTGCAGAGCAGCTCCGGTGTTGAAGGCTATCTGACTAGCCTCATGCAGCACTTTCATTTACCCCATCACAAGATTCAACTAAAGAAGAGCTTCCTTGGGAGCAGCCGGTGGATCGTCCGGAGTTTGATATGCAGTAAAAAGTGATGAAGGCAGAGCAATCAAAGCAGCCGCCGGATCTGAAACAGAGGAACAGCGAAGGTGACGTTGGTTTGAGCCGGATCCGTCGATCGCTCGACCGTCGTCCCAGGCGTCACAGTGGACCGAAGAACCTGGACTTCAGGCGCCTTTCCGCCCAGTTCCTTGTCCTTCCTCCTCCTTGTAAGTGCATCTAGTGCCACCCCTAGTTGGTTTTGGAGTATTGACGACAAACCTGGTTGAGGGACTGATGTGTATGTGAGAATTGCAGGATAACACAGGTAGAAGTCCCTCATTGATTCGGTTTTCCTACCAGAGATGACCCCTAAAAATGTATGAAGACATTGAAGTCAAAGGTGGTATGTGAAGACATTCACATTGAAGACTATGACAAGAGAAGACATTGCGTGAAGACTATGGAGCGCGAAGACTTAGTTGTTTTTTCGTTCTTTTTCTTCTTTGTTGAGTCATAGGAACCACCGTACTATTAAGTGGGGTCCAAGTGAACCAGTAAGAATGACTGAAGTGATGCTTAACCAAAATCCTATGTCTTCGAGCGAAGACAATGAGAGCAAATCTTATCCAAAGCTAGATAAGTCAGATTTGCTTGCAGCCCAAGTAATGTTGCCATGTGTGTTTGAAATCTGACCGTTGAAACACGTGTCAGTTCCTTAGTGACCCAGGGTCATTTCGGACAAATCAGGTTGGGTTGCCTAGTGGCTATAAATAGCCCACCCCCTACAACCATAAACGGTTGGCTGCTCAGAGTTAGTATATGGCTTTTGTCATTTGAGAGCAACCCACCTCAAAGCCTTTGAGAGAGAATTCCTTACGAGGACAAAGCCCTAAACACCCAGAGCCAAAGAGTGTTAGGCATCACTTAAGTCTTCCTGTCTGTGTGATCTGAAGACTTATTACACTTGAGGACTGTGTATCCTCCAGCCGGTTAGGCGTAGCATTCTGAGCATCCAAGAGTCATTGTGGATCACCGGTGAACGAAGTTTGTGAAGGTTTGGAAGTCTACCTTGAAGACTTACCAGAGTGATTGGGCGAGGACTGGGTGTCCTTAGCTCAAGGGAAATAAGGTGAAGACGCGGTCTTCTGAGTTGAATCTCAGCCTCCCTAACCAGACGTACAGTTGTCACAGCAACTGGAACTGGTCCAACAAATCATTGTCTTCAACGAGCCACTGGTTCCATCCTTCCCATCACTTTATTTGCATATTGGTCCTTGTGAAGTCATTGCGTGTTTGCATTATCTATTTTGTCGTCACTGTGTGACTACTGTTCTGATTAGCTTCATACTATCTTCCATCCTGATCTATAATGCCTAGCTGCTATTAGTCTTTGTGCTTTCATCTCTCTGAATACCTAACTATGGCTTGCTTAGTGTAGTCTACCTTCCGCTGCATGGTAATAGGTTTGTTTCTATCGTTTGTCTTCGAAACTTCCATGTTTTGAAGACTTACATAAAAATCGCCTATTCACCCCCCCCCCCTCTAGTCGATCACTAGCACTTTCAATTGGTATCAGAGCAAGGTACTCCCTTGTTCTGTGTGATTCGGTTTAACCACCTGGAGTTTTAGCTATGTCGACTGCATGGATAATCAAAGTCTCCGCTGCATGCCCAGTCTTCGATGGAACTGAATATCCCTACTGGAAGAATAAGATGCGCATGCATCTTGAAACCATTGATGTCGACCTCTGGTATGTCGTCAAGAATGGCATCCCCAAGGCTGGTGAAGGTGTCACCGCTGCTGATGTCAAGAAGTTCGTTCAACTGGACTCCACTGCCAAGAACATCATCTGTGGTCATCTGACCAAAGGGAAGTATGGCCGTGAGTGCTCTAGAAACATCTAAGCTAGTCTGGGACTAGCTCTCCAAGGTCAACGAAGGCGTCTCAACCCAGAGAGATCAAAGAATCAGTGTCCTTCGGAACCTCTTCAACCGCTTCAAGAGAAACGACAATGAGAATGTTCAGCTCACGTTTGATCGACTCACTGACATAACAAATGAGCTTCAAGCCCTCGGCGCTACTGAGATCACCAAGCATGAAGTCGTCAAGACACTCCTGAGATCACTTGACAGCTGGTTTGACACCCTAGTCCTGATGATTCAAGAACGCCCTGACTTCAAGACACTCGATCCGTCTGACATACTTGAAAGGCTCAACACACATGAGTTTCAGGTTTCTAAGAAAAGAGACATCTACGGTCCCAACTATGGGCGAACTCGTGCCTTGAAGGCAAAAGTTGTTTCCTCATCTGAAGAAGAATCTGATTGCAGTTCGGATGATCCTGAAGACATTGGAAATGAGCTTGCTATCCATGTGAAGAAGTTTCAGAAATTCACCAAGAAGAAAGGCTTTAGAAAGTCCTCACGATCCAGCTCAAGGACTGATGAAGCTTCTGCTCATGACTACAAGAAGAGAACATGTCACAAGTGCAAGAAACCTGGTCACTGCATCTCTGAGTGTCCGTGGTGGGACAATGAGAACAAGAAGAAGAAGAAGAAGAAGAAGAAGAAGAATAAGAAGAAGAAGAAGAATAAGAAGAAGAAGAAGAAGAAGAAGAATAAGAAGAAGAAGAAGAATAA